>NC_037673.1:139040229-139075989 GCF_003255815.1 Theropithecus gelada | reverse complement strand
TTTTTTGAGACGGAGTCTCGCTCTGTCGCCCAGGCTGGAGTGCAGTGGCCGGATCTCAGCTCACTGCAAGCTCCGCCTCCAGGGTTCGCGCCATTCTCCTGCCTCAGCCTCCCGAGTAGCTGGGACTACAGGCGCCCGCCACCTCGCCCTGCTAGTTTTTCGTATTTTTTTTTTAGTAGAGACGGGGTTTCACCGTGTTAGCCAGGATGGTCTCGATCTCCTGACCTCGTGATCCACCAGTCTCGGCCTCCCAAAGTGCTGGGATTACAGGCTTGAGCCACCGCGCCCAGCCCAAACTTGCCATTTCTGAATGCAGGTTCAAAAGCTCCTTTTTGAAATAAATGTATTTTGTAATGAGTAGACTTTTTTCAAAGTAAATAAATGGTGGCAAGAGTGGGGTAAAAATAACAGAGGTACCCTTTACGTGACTGATCATTAGTGACCACACTGCCCCATTGGGCTTAATAAGCCTTCAGTTGCCTTTCCCACAGGCCTCTGCTCCCTCCCCCAGAGATCCTTTGAAACTGTTAGCAATCACCCCCTTGTGCTGTGGGCTGCCCGTTTTCCTGCCTCCTCTCAAAACACTGAGCATCTAGGAGACAAGGACTGTGCCTGCTTCATGCCAGGAACCTGGCCAAAGTAGCCTTCTACATCAACAGGAGCTGGAACAGAGATGGCAGAGGACACGTGGCATGATCCTATCCTCCATCAGGGAAAAGTGCTAAGCTCTGCAGGAGAAGCTGCCAGAGAGAGATGTCATGCAAAACTCCCCACTCCCTCACCAGTTCCCAGGAATTCCAGCGCCCACAGGGAAGCTTCTATGATAGGCAAGGCGTCCCCTAGACCAGAGTCATGGTCTCCGGTCACAGAAGGCAGAAGACTGCCCTCCTTCAACACCTGCTGAATCTCCTGAATGTTGCACACGCCGCACAAAGATAAAAACTCAACAGCACCATCACTAGGAACACAAACAAGGTCTCTCGGATCCTACATTCAACTGATTTCTAGGTACAGCTGTCTCAGTTTGGGGAATGATTTTTGCTGTGGCTTTTAATCCCATAATTAATAATACACACAAACTGGAAAGGGGAAAATTGAGAAAATTCTAAGTATCATTTTATTTACAGAGACAATTCTGTCATAAACTGTCTAAAATGGTGAGTTTCCTTCCTACTCTAAAATCATGGTTTATCAAATTCAGTTCACTTAGAACTTTTCAGAAACACTGCTATGAAATACTTCTTAAAATGAAAAATGTACATACCCTTTGGTCCAGCAGTTTCATTTCTAGCAATTTGTCACCCGTGTGCCTCACGCCAGAGGTGCCAGGATGTTCACAACACCATTACTTGCAATTGTGAAAGGTTGGAAATAATCTAAATGTTTATTATGAGGGGAATGGTTACATAAACCATATTTAATTCATACAATAGAATACAATGCAATCTAACAATGAGTGAGCTTTCTATGTACCAATGTAGAATGATATCCAATATATTAAAAGCAAAGGGTAAAACAGCACATATGGCATGCTACCACATAATGTGTATGTGTATTTGTTGGCACATGCATCAATTACACCTGAAAAATACCAAAGAAACTGATAAAATGATGCCTCCAGAGGAAGAAGTGGGGATCAGGAGACAGGAAGCATTGGAGGGATACTCAAATTTTCTTTTGAAATGTGAACCACTTATAGGTTACCTTACCTATTTAGACAACCCTTTTAAAAAGAAACATAGCTATGAGTTAAAGTAAAAATGCCTTATTTTATTTGTTCAACTAATATTCATTGTCTACCCCTAACCCACAAGTGTGAAAACAAGATACGCAGTCAGGAATTTGCTAAGGCTTTGGTCCTATCTGTTTGACAGTCTCCTTGGCACAGAAACAGCCAAAGTTCAACTCAGTCAGCTTGGAGATCTGTCTGAAGTCTCAGAGGAGGAGGCAGTTCATATTTTCAAAGTGTTCAAATTAGACTGCAGTAAACTTAAAAGCAGCTCTGACAGCAAGATCAGATGAGTTTTGAAACTTACCGGTGGTATCTTTTCAAACCATATAAAACAGGAGTTTTTTGAGCTTTTGCTGTGTGGCAGCAGCAAGAGTCAAAGAGTAGCTACTGGCTTGGCCCACAGAAACCAGCTAGCTAACAGTTTGGTCCAGAATTCACAAACCCCTCAAAGCTTTGTCTATCTGGTAAAGAAACACACACACACACACACACACACACACACACACCCCCACCCCCTAACCCCAGGAATCTCCTCTTTCTAAATATAGCAGGAAACTGCCCAGTCTCCAGCTTACCCAGGGCAGCATTCTGTGCCTTCCAACCAAGGTGAAATGAGCCAGACACAAACATGCCATGACAGCTCGTGGCCCACACTGCCAAGCTGTTTTACTTATCATTTCCTCTCTCTCCATTCTGAGTTGTTACAAAAATGTGTAAACCCCAGTCACTATAATTTGTAAAAATTCCTCTGGCTGCTAATGCTGTTGTTCTCACCGTAAATAAACACGATTTCCTTCTTGGTCCCTGAGCTTGGAGGTTAGAATAGACTGTTAGATATGGGCAAAGCCCCATCCCATCTTCCATCTGACCTGTAAGAACATGCAGCTCAGAAAGCATATCGGGCTTTCTGATAATAGGGACACATCCAATTAATTGGACACATCCAACTAAAAGGGGGTGCTTTTACACTATAAACGTCTATACACAGTAGAGACACATCCAATTAATTGTCATCTCTCTCTCCCTGGCACACATACACACACACTAGTTTTATTGTTTGTTTGTTTGTTTTTCCCCATCCCCTGGTTGTTTTAGAATCAGTGTCAGTGTATAACAGAAGGGTCTGTTAAGGATGTTTCTGATTTAACCAAAAGGTTAAGCTTCAGAAACAATCTAACTACTCAAAGGAGCACCAAATTATCAACCGGCTACGAGGATGCAAAGGACCTAAACAATAGATGTCAAAGGGCTTGTAAAAACTGGAGTCAGCAACCATTCCACTTGAAGGAATCCATCTCAGGGAAATGCTGGAATCCACATACAAAAGCAGGTGTGCAAATAATCACTGCAGCATGCTTTCTAATAGTGAACAACGGAGACAATCCAAATATCCTTCAACAGGAAACTGAGTAAATACCACCTATGGCATATCCACATAAAGCTCTCTGTAGTCATTAAAAAGAATGCACTACATGCATGTACTGACATGGAAGGTCTTCAAGACAAATGATCAACTGGAAAAGCAAAACACAAAATAATCCTTACAGTACAATCCCATTTATGAAAAAAACATACAGAAAAAGGACAACAAAAAAATGCATACCAAACTACTGACAACGATTGTTAACTAGGAAAAGGGGGTGCTTTTACACTGTAAACGTCTATACTCTTTGATGCTTGCATGAGAATGTATTCAGCAACTACCCATGTCATATTATTTTGTCTTTGCACTATAAGATTAGGTCACTCATTCATATTGTTAATTTTACCCCTAAACCTAATCCTTCCCAAGCAAACTAGTTTAGAAAATAGTACCATCATTCACATAATTGCTCAGACCAAAAATATCTGAATCATTCTAGACTTCTTTCTTTTCTCTCATAGCCCATATGCTGTGCAGCAAATCCTGTGGGCTCTACTTCCAAAAATACCCAGCCTCTGACCACCATCTGTGATGCTGCCACCCTAGCCCACGGTGCCATCTTCTCTCACCTCACCTATCACAGCAGTTTCCTTACTGGTCATCTTGCCTCCATTCTTGCTCCACTACACTTGGTCTCTACACAGCTGCCTACATAATCTTTTTAAAGCATGAGTACGATCATGGCATAGCCTTCTGTGGCTGCCCATCACACTTAGAATAAAGCCTAAGTCCTTTCTAGAATTCAAGATCCCTATGACCTGGCCCTGGCCTATCTCTTCGTGCATTTGCCTTCATTCTGCTACAGTCACAACTGGCCGCGCCACTGGCCCCCAAACGTCCCACTCAATCTCCCCAGTAATGACTCCTGCATTGGTTACCTCCATCCAAAAAGCCATTACTCTATAGTCTAGGGCTTTGGAGGACATGGTAAAGGTTGAGCAGGGTCTCCATATTTGCTGAACAAAACTTCCTCTGATGGCAAAAAATATATATAATTTTAAAAGTTAAAACGAGGCTCACTCAGAAACTTAAATCTAGAAAAACTACTTTGACTGCTAGGGTAGTATTCCTCCACTGGCTAATTTTTAGAAACGCAATGGCCTTGACAGGATAACAAAGTCCCCTTTACAACTTGCTTTCCCCAGTAGCTCAATGGTGATAACCGTTCTTCCTTGGCCGGTTCTCATTTTGTCCATTGAGAGGGCTTGGATCATTAGCTTATGCAGGCCAGAATTAGGAAGTCCAGCCTGTGGCATCTGCCCAGAGTGATGCCCACTGGCCTAACAAGAGCAGAAACCTGAACCACAGCCTCATAAGAACCACTTTCCTAACTCCTGAGATCCTGAAACTGATCAGTTAAATACATCTAAGACGGAAGCACATGGAAACAAATAGTCCCCAAAAGAGGGCAAATGGAGAAAATATACTAAGTGCTGTTCACTTAATCATCAAAAGTTTCATGGGACAAAGTAAAGGAAAAAAAACATCTGAATAGACATTTCAGCAAAGATGATACACCAATGATCAACAAACTCATGAAAAGGTGCTCATCCTCATTGGTCATCAGGATAATGCAAATTAAAAACACAATGAGGTATCACTTCACACCCACTAGAGTGGCTACAATCAAAAAGAAAGACAACAACCAGTATTAGCGAGGATGTGGAGAAGTCAGAATCCTCATTCATTGTTGGTGGGAACGTGAAACGGTGCTTCTGTTATGGAAAACAGTATAGTAGGTTTTTTAAATAAACATAAGTTTAAATTAAACATAAATTTACAATACAACCCAGCAAAATTCTACTCCTAGGTAAAAAATGAAATTAGAAGTGAAAACATATATACACATAAAGACACGTATGCAAACATTCATAGCAGCATTATTCATAAGAGCAAAAAACTGGAAACTACCCAAATCATCAGCTGGTGAATGGATAAACAACTTATGGTTTACAAAATGGAATATTTTCTAGCAATAAAAAGGAACAAACTACTGATACATGCTACAACACGATGAGCCTCAAACACAGCATGCTAAGTGAAAGAAGCCAGATGCATAAGACTACATATTATATGATTCCATTTAGCTTAATTTTTCAGAGAAGATAAATCTTTAGAGACAGAAAATAGTAGATCAGTGCTTGTATGAGGCTTTAGGCAAAAATGCAGTGCCTGCAAATGAGCATGAGAAAGCTTTTTGGGGTGCTAAAAATGTTTTAAAACAGGACTAGGATGATGGTTGCATAACTCTGTAACTACAAACCACTGAATTATACACTTAAGAAAAGTGAGTGGTTAGGAGCTGTGGTTTATGCCTGTAATCCCAGCACTTTGGGAGGCCAAGGGGGGAGGATCGCCAGAAGCCAGGAGTTCGAGACCAGCCTGGGCAACAACAAAGTGAAACCCCCATCTCTACAAATAATAAAAACAATAAAAAATAAAATTTTAAAAGGTGAATTTTATGGAATGTAAATTATAATTCAGTAAAGCTTTTATGAAAAACCTCCCCAAAAAACATGCTGACCTGAAGCAAGTTACTGCTTTGAAAGGAATAAATATAAATACAGTGTTCTTGTGAGAGACAACCATGATAAATTGGTGTGTCAATTCCAAGTGTTAGTGATCACGCTGAAGGGAAACAAAATGGAAAGAAAAAAATACATTTTTATGACTTTAAAAGAGAAAGAATAGTCTTTGCTAATGATAGCTGTTGATAATTAAAACTCAACAAGATATTCAGCCATGAAAAGAAATGAAATCCTAACACATGCTATTAACATGGATGAACCCTGGAAATATTTTG
Source organism: Theropithecus gelada (assembly GCF_003255815.1). Classification (NCBI taxonomy): domain Eukaryota; kingdom Metazoa; phylum Chordata; class Mammalia; order Primates; family Cercopithecidae; genus Theropithecus; species Theropithecus gelada. The sequence continues at coordinate 139,070,031 of NC_037673.1, read as the reverse complement.
CTAAGTGAAATAAGCCAGATATTTATGACAAATATTGTATAATTCCACTTATAAGAAGTACATAGAATATGCAAATTCATAGAGACAGGAGAATACAGTTTACCAGGGTTGGGGGAGGGGAAAGGGGGGAGTTATTGTTTAATAGGAACAAAGTTCCAGTTTGTGATTATGAAAATGTTCTCGAAAGAGACAGTAATTATACAACATGGTGAACATGCCGAAAATCACTGAATTATATACTTAAAAATGACTAAAGTGGTAAATGTTGTGTTATGTATATTTTACAACAAAAAAACCTCAACAATAAGAAATAACCCAAATAAAAATGGGCAAAAGATCTGAAGACATCTCACCAAAGAAGATATGCAGATGGCAAGTAAGCAACATGGAAAGATGCCAAACATCATATGTCATAAGGAAATAACTAAATTGTTTTAAATGAGATACCACTACACATCTAGTAGAATGGTCAAAATCCAAAACACAGACAAAACCAAGTGCTGAGCAGAATGTAGAGCAACAGGAACTCTCATTCATTGGTGGTGAGAATGTAAAACAATACAATCAGTGGAAGCCAGTTTGACAGTTTCTTAAAAAATCTAAACATACTATTAATATTACTATATAATCTAGCAATTATACTACTTGGTATTTACCCAAATGAGCTAAAAACTTATTTCCACATATAAACTGCATGCAAATGTTTATATCAGCTTTATTCATAATTGATAAAACTTGGAAATGATCAAAATGTCCTTCAGTAGATGAAAGGATAAACTATGGCACATCTAGACAACAGAATATTATTCAGCAATAAAAAGAAATGAGCTACCCAGACATAAGAAGACATGAATAACCTTGAGTACACACTGCTAAGCAAAAAAAAAGCCAATCTGCAAAGGCCACATACTGTTTAATTCCAAATATATAACATTCTGGAAAAGGTAAAACTAGAGAGACAGTAAAAAGATTCGTGGTTGCCAGGGGTTAGTGGGGAGGGAGGGACGAACAGGTGGAGCACATAGGATTTTTAGGGTGGTGAAACTATTCTGTATGATATTATGATAGTGGTTATATGTCATTATACATTTGTCAAAATCCACAGAATGTACAACACAAAGAGTGAGCCCTAATGTAAATTATGGATCTTAGTTAATAATGTTATATTGATATTGGTTCATCAACTGTAACAACTGTACCATGATAATGCAGGATGTTAGAAATAGGGGTAACTGGAAGGAACAGGTATGAGGCGCTCTGTGGGAACTTTCTACACTTTCCACTCAATTTTTCTGTGAATTTAAAACTGCTCTAACAAAAAAAAAAAAAATCCACTAATGATTTTAAGTGCTGGGAAGGAGGGTTTAAGCCAAAGTCAATGAGTTGAGAACTACAGACTGGATGCAAATTTATTCAGTCCAACTAAGAACACAGAATGGAGTAAAATGAAGGGATTTTTTTCAGCCAATGTTATACAAAAACTGCAAAACTTTGTTTGAATTTAATTTACTGCCATTTATGCTTGTATAAGTAATATTCAAACTGTCAATTACTACCATTTACAAATAATTAGGAAATGCCTTTGATTTTCTTTATTCACAAGGTACTGAAACAAAGCAAAAGATCTGGGGAAAATATTTTGCTACCCAACTCCACATCCATTTGTTCCACTGGGATTTTCTGAGTAACATAATTACTCCTAAACAAAACAGGTTGGCATCAAACATCCTTTGAGAGTTTATGCCATTCAAGAAGCGCTTATGTATTGCAAAATGCCTATCCTTAATTCTAACAAGTACAAAAGGGTGACAGGCTTTCAACCATGTAACTCAATGCTGACCTTTTTACTCTTGCTTTAAAAGGCAAAGAGGATGAACCACTTACTTACCTTACTGAATCACACCAAGAACAGGTTTTTGGCCTCTCTGTTCAATGCTGTATTACTCAGTGAAAAGACAATCACTGATAATCATTCAGGGCTACCCCCAAAAGAAACTTTGCTGCTTTACAAAGTCAAGACATATTCAGTCACCCTTATCTGTCCCTCTAGCCCACATGGGTTCTTCAAAGCCTGTGACGGAGAAAGAATTACAAAACTTCAGAGGATAATACAACATCTTAGCTGGCCTTTGCTACCCAGGGCTCGGAGTCTAAAAAACAACTCGCAATATTTTCACTTAATCAAGCACCTGCTGCATGTTTCTCCTTTACGGGATCTAGATCTATAAAGAATTTGCATCCCCATTGCCAGCATCTCATTCATAAAGTGGAAGTAATAGTAACAGTGATCTACCTGAACTTTGGCAAACCCTAGAGGACAGTTTTACTGCCTGTGATTAACACTCAAAAGCAAGCTAAATCCAAAGAGCTGCAAATACTAGTTATAAAATAACTGTAAAATAAAATAAATATGGATATAAAATAAAGCCACAAAAGTTTAGAGCTATAAGAGAACACAGATTATCTAAACCCAGTGTTTATATAATTATGTATTTATGTTTAAGTTGTACTGGAAAAACACTTCTGTTTATAAACATAATAAACATGACTGAAGAAAAATAATACACAAACATTAATATAGTAGTACACAATGTAGCAAGCATCTCATGATACCAGAATGTCTGAAATCCAGGACACAATGGTTGACTCCACCCTCTATTTCAAGAGGTCACCTGACCTGATCAAGTAGTAGTTAGTAGTGGTAGAATACATTAGTAGAGCTGGATGTAGAGAGAACAGAACACCTAGTTCCCCATCAGTCTCTCCCCCAGATTACAGGGCTGATCCATTCCATTAGACAGCTTAAATAACCCTTCAACTCTATCACTGCAATGTTCCTTCCTACCAAAGAATTCTTGCCCCCAAAAAAATAGTAGTAGGAAAACTGCCAGTCACCCAAAGGCACCCTCCTCAGATTCAATGCCAAAATAGAAAACACAAGTCCAAATCCTAGGGCTTGGTGCAAGAGGTTCCATTCCGGGCAAGTGAGATGGGGCAGAAGTAAGAGCTCTGCATTGGCAGGGACTCCATCTCTGGCTCAAACCAGGTGGATTCAAAAGCTCTAGTCCTGCTGCTAGAGCTGTGTGACTCAGAGGAAGTGTTTTCCCCAGTCTCTGTTTTCTCATTTGCAAAATGAATCTAAGCACATGAGATAATTATAGGTGAAGAGTGCCTGGAATGAAGTACACCTCTGTAAGCACAGGGGTAGCAAAATATTCACTGCTACACCCTTAGTGCCCAGTGCAGTGCCCAGTGCAGTACCCAGTACACCACAAGCACACCAAAAGTTTGCTGAGTGAAGCAGAGAACCCACTAAAGCCAGCCTGAGGTTCAATCAAAATTCCTGGGCCCAACCTGTGAGCGGGCCCCCAACTTACTCCAAACCAGGGACCCACGTCCCCTAAACCAAGATTGGCCTTGATCATTGACAAAGGAAGAGTCTGTTCATATGTTTCAGGTAAGGCACAGCCTGAGAATCCGCCTCTAAGAAGCCTCATCACATCACAGTCCTGTGTTCATTTCATCCCAAAAGATAGGCACTCTGAGCTGCCCTGGCATTCCATTGTCTCTCTCTTCATTTTTAGAAGCAACAAGCTGACAAAATGACATCTCAGGCACCTGACTTTTGTAAGTGCCCTTTAAAGAGGCTTGGGAACAATTCTCATAGCTAGGACTCTACTCTGCTAAGGCAACCTTTCTTAGCTGAAAGGTATCACCTACTAACAAATCCGTCACAGAAACAGATAAAGTAAGAGAGTCAGAGACAATTCCACTATCTGCCTTCATGTGGTTCCTGATTCTTAAAACTAAAAGATGAACTGAGCTATTTTTAAATGGGGAGACTGAAAAGGCACCAAAAACGTTCTCACAATCCAAAGCACTCATCCCTAGAGCACGCTTATTTGGCCAGAAAAAGAAACTCTTTGGCTCTGCAAAAGTGAAGCAGAATGCAAAATTGCATCTCTCCCCTTGTACCAAAAGGAAAAAACGCAAAAATGGTTTTACAAAAGGTCCAAGAATGTTTGAAATACATTTAAACTTCTTTCTGAGGACTATGGACATTCCTTCTCAGACCTTTACGTTTTCAAGGATAATGGGAGAGGTAAAAAGGAGAGCTTGGGAGCAGGAGAGGGAGAGAGTTGGGATATGTACATTCTATTTTTAAACCCTCGCCCACAGTTTAGAGTAAAGGAACACTCTGATTCTCTACTCCCACCCCTATCACCTTCTGCTAAACACAAGAATCAGAACCTGCACACGTACTGATTCTAGATTTAGAGATCACTGGCTGCCAATACTCCAAGGAGTCGCAAGCTAAAACCAAGCATTCCACCCAGGGAACCCGGCGGCCTGACTGGGCTGGAGCTGCGTACAGGGAGCGAAGCAGTCACAACCCGCCTTTTCCCAAGGGGAGGCAGCGCCCCCTCGGCAGGGCACGCTCCATTCTCACGGTTGGGCACCCAAGGCTGAGCAACTCTGCCCCTAAGGGAGCTGGAGCTGTGGACACGATGGGATCTGCCCGCAGGCTGCGGCGCGCTGGGCACTCTGGCCCCACTCCTGGGGACACCTGCGTGCCGCGCACGCCCACCCGCGGTGCCCCAGAGCACCACCCGCCCTCGGTCACCTCCCGACCATCCCCGAACGCAAAAAGGCGGAGCGACGGGTCTCTCTCTTCATCTGATGGTTGCCGGTTCGCCCGCTTTACGTATCCTTCCTGCCTCGGAGGCGTCGACACCGGTCCCCCAGTGTACCGGGAGCAGAAACCCGGCGGATGCGTGGGCAACCCGGGCTGAGCGCCACCTCCCAGTCCCTCCCGCCCCGGGGCCGCGTCCCCGCGGGGCTGGGGACACTCACTCTTGAGCGCGGTTATGAGTGACTTCCCGTCCTTGATGAGCTCCTTGATGAATTTGTTGGTCTTGTCCAGCTCTGCTTCGTGCGACTTGAGCGTCTCTCGGAAGTGCGGGCTATCGAGGCAGCAGTCGCTGAACTCGAGAGCTGGGAGCCCCATGGTGCCCGCGGCGCCCAGCCGCGGGGGCGCGCCTCCCCCGGGACCCGGGCCGCCCGCTGCCCAGAGCACGCACGCGGCAGGACCCCGACCTGCTCCTCCGACGGCCGCCGGCTCCACAGGTGTGGCGCTAGCTCGCTCCCCGCGCTGTGACCGCCGGCACGCAAGACTCCCGAACCGAGCCCGGACCCGGCCGAGGGGCTGCTGCTCCAGGCGCGGGCAACGGAGTGGTTCGCGAGCAGGAAACGCAGCGCCGACCCGCAGCGGCGCCGGGAAGCAAGCGAGCGGGCCAGAGAGTGCAGACACCGCCTCCCCGCCTCCTTAGCTAGCTAGCTCTCGGCAGCCTCGAGCGCCCTCTCACAGCAGCCTCGGCCGCCCCGCCGGCGTCTGGACCGCTCGAACCTGCTAGCGATGACTTAATCCCCGCCGGGCCAATCAGCGAACCCTCCCCTGCCCGACCCTCGGGCCGCCCGGGGACGCCCGGCCCTTCCGCGGTCTTGATCCAATCAAAGGGGCCTGGAGGCAGGGTCTGCGGCTGGGGGCGTGGCCCTCGCCAACGCCTAGGTCCGCAGCGCAAACTCCGCCTCCTATTGCCCTCCCGGCGTTGCACACCCCGAAACCTAGGGGTGAGCGTTGCTGTGCACCCGCTCCAGCACCCTTGCCCGCCTGCTCCGGCCCGAATCCGAGACGCGCATGGGGAGTCTGCTGGTCCTGGGGGCCGAGGAGCCTCCATGTGCCAAGCATGAAAAACCTGGGAACTAGGGCTGCAGTTCACCACAACATGCCCTGCACTGCTGGGCAACCGATTTTACACTAAAAATGCAGCCCCCTGCCCCGGGAGAATCCCGAGCGACCAAACGCTCCTCTTCCAGTCAGGCAGAAAAAATGTTACTTGCATCTTAAAATTACCAGCTCTTGCCTGCAGTCTTCCCGCACCCTACGGTTCGTCTCCCTCACGGCCACTCCTGCTCAGAACCCGCCCACGGCTCCCCTCAGCCGAAGGAGCTCACATCCTTACTAGAATTTCAGCCGCCTGTTATTTTCCTGCTCTGCATCTAGCACAATTTTACATAATTCCGTCCACTGCCTGTCATCCTTCGCTACACGGTAAACCCCACGAGGGCAAGTGCCCCTGCAATTTTATTGTCCGCTGTTGCATCCTGGCACCTAGCACAGTGGCTGGCATTTAATAACAGATATTGAGCGCTTACTATGTGCTATGGGTGCTATGGTGATTGATAAGTGTTTGTGGAATAAATGAATGGATCCTTTCCCAGAGCCATCTCCACCTCCCACGCCCAGTGCATTGCCCTGTAGTCCCTCTGTTCGACCGCAGGACTCAATTCTGGCATCTCACTCGTTGCACTTGTCAGGCTGGGTCCCACAGGGTGTCTAGTGCTGAATTGTGAACTCCTGGAGGATAGGGACTGTCCTTGAATAAATTATCTCTATGTCTTGGAATCAGCAGCCCTCCTTCAGCTACGTGGGGGCTTCATGTTTGTTTGGGTTGGTTTGTTTTTTAAATAGGTCTGCTATGTGCAGGCACTAGCCTAGATGATAACAATACAAAGATGAATAACAAAATGAATTTAGCTGCTGGTGGTATTAGGAGAGATGGAAGTGAACAAGCGATAACCATGCCTTGTGATAGGATGGAAGGCCTGCGTGCTTGGGAACATGGATTTTTCACTCAGGAGGGGTCAGAGGTGTCCCATCTATATTAAGAAAGCAATTGATGTATTAAATTCATAAATGGAGCATGGTGGTTCACACCTGTAATTCATCGTTTTTGGAGGCCAGGTGAGAGGGTTGCTTGGGGTCAAGAGTTCAAGACCAGCTTGGGCAACATAGCAAGAACCCCCCCCCCGACCATCTCTATAAAAAAATTATAAAATAAATAAATGTATAAATGAATGAATGTGATCTGTTTGATAGGCATATCTACAAATTTAGACTTGATAGCAGGTCCAGACAGCTATCTGATAGATAATTACAACCAAAAATCATTGTTCTTCACTTGCCAACGATGAGAAAGATCTAGAATGGAAACCCTATGAAACTAAATCTGTTTAATGCTTTATCTTGAGCCCCTAAAGGTAGGTGTTCTGGCTATCTATTAATACAGAACAAATAACACCAAAAGTTAATGGTTTAAGACAACAGTAATCGTTTTATTTTCTCTCACAATCTCTGTGGGTTAGGAATTTGGGGAAGCTGAAACCACTGGGTGGTTTTGGCTTGAGGTCTCTCATGTGATTGCAGTTGGATGGTGACAGGAGCTGGAAGAGTGGATGGTTAGGTGGGCATCTCCCACTTTTCAGGTGGCTTCTCCAGAGACTCAGGGCTTCTCCATATGGCCTTTCTCTGTGGCCCAGTTTAGGCTTCCTCATATGTGTGTGAATATATACAGCTCACAAGGGGAAAGCTGCATCACCTTTTATGACCTAGCCTTGTGAGGTGGGAGGCCTGCAGGACTTGTTTTCCAATCACAACCCCACTGATCAAACCAGGATTCAGTCAAAACAGGATTCAGTGAAGCAGCCAGCAGAAACCAGCAGGCAAGGAAGAAAGACACTTTTAGTTGCCCTCACTGCTCATTAGCATGGAGACACTCCCACCATTGCCATGACAGTTTACAAATGCCATTGCAACGGGCCATGGCAATGGCCTGGAAGTTACCTTATATGGTTCTGGAAACGCCCTGCCCCCTTTCTAGAAAGTTCTAAATAACTCACCTCTTAATTAGCATATAATTAAAAGTAGGTATAGGTACAGCTGCCAACAGCCCTGTACACTGCCCACCCTGAGCATACTCCCTATGGGATAGCCCTGTTCCACAAGGAGCAGCACTGATTCAATGCAAGTTGCTTTCTCTTACCACTGGCTTGCCCTTACATTCTTTTCTGGGCAAAGTCAAGAAGCCTCCTGGGCTAAGCTGCAATTTGGGGGCTTGCCTGCCCTGAATCACTTGGAAGTCACATACTTCTACCACTTTCATTAGCTATAAGCAACTCATAAGCCCACCCAGATTCAAAGGGAAGGAGATTAGACTGTACCTCTAGATGGGGGAATGATAAGAATGGGAGATATTATCGTAGCTATTTCTGAAAAATATAATCTGCCACAGTGGGTCTAGCATAAATAGTAACATTCAATACATGTTAAATGAATGAAATAAAATGTGATCCACAATTATTTGTTTTATCCCATTGAGGAATAGTAGGTGAATGTGTATAAAATAATATATATGTATAATAATAACAACAATAATATATCAGCTATCATTTGTTAAGCTCTCAGTTTATGCCAGGCACTATGGTAAATTATTTACATGCATTTATAGCTGTCGTAGTGGCACACGCCTTTAATCCCAGCTACTCAGGAAGCTGAGACACAAGAATTGCTTGAGCCTGGGAGGCACAGTTTGCAGTGAGCTGAGGTCGTGCCACTGCACTCCAGCCTGGGTGACAGAGCAAGACTCCGTCTCAAAAAACAAACAAAAAAATTATTTACATGCATGTAATCCCTACAGGGTGAGACTGGCACTATGATAGTTCCCATTTTTTCAGATAAGAAATTGAGGCCTAGAGTTGTAACCTGAACCAGCTTACCCAGATAATATTAATAATTCTGTGTGGCACAAACGTGTAACTTAATATGCCCATTCACAGACAAATATATAAATATGTGAATAATATGTAAATTTCTCATAAATTTAATCTGGAATTTCCACATAAGACCTCCCACACTTTCAGCAGTATTACTACAAAGAGAACCAGAAACAGCAGTACAGGCTGGGTGTGGTGGCCCAAGCCTGTAATCCCAGCACTTTTGGGAGGCCGAGGCAGGCAAATTACTTGAGGTCAGGAGTTCGAGACCAGCCTGGCCAACATGGTGAAACCCCATCTCTACTAAAAATACAAAAAAAAAAATTAGCCGGGCTTGGTGGTGAATGCCTGTAGTCCCAGCTACTTGGGAGGCCGAGACTGGAGAATCACTTGAACTTGGGAGGCTGAGGTTGCTGTCAGCCGAGATCACGCCACTGCACTCCAGCCTGGGCGACAGAGTGAGACTGTCTCAAAAAAAAAGAAAAAAAGAAGAAGAATGCAGCAGTACAGAAACTGGCACATGGAGGGCACAGTTGTCTTTCTCCTCCCAGAAAATCAGCTCATGAGGGTAGAGATTTTGTATTATTCAATGCAGCAACCCCAGCTTAGAACAGCAACTGGAATTTCAAAGGTGCTGAACATCAATGGGAGGGACACATGTTTAATAAGAAAGAAACAGGACTCATGTGACAACATCAGTTATGACCATGCACATAAATAGAAGAGAACAGTTAAGCCGCAGAAATCACTTTCATATGAAATAGAGAAACAATTTAGGCAACATTTGGCCTAAATCCTTTGGAAGAATGTCTGAATTCCTTAAAATTAGCAATTAGTTCAAACAATTCTGCTTTCAGTATCAGTATATTTTAAACCTCAATGGTCCAATGGTCCAAATAACTTTACACCTGCCATGCAATTACCTCCCATTTGTAGAAACTTTACCACTGGCAAAGCACTCCCATGTACATTGTCTCTGAGCCCATATAATCAGAAGTGGGCATGGACCAGTCGCACATTGGTTCCTGAACACCAGTTTGAGAACAGATCTGATCCATGATGCAGCATTCATGGGTCCTTATGTAACTGAAAAGTTCAGGGATAGATCCAGCTTCAAGGAAGCCTCTGGGGATCTAGAAGATGATAACAGCACAGGTTTCTCTCTCCATCCCTCAAGCTGACCTTTGTCTGTGGTGGCTTCAGTCTCAGTGACTCTCTCAACTTCTCCAAATTACACCCAGCAATATCAGCAGGAAGAGAGTTTTCTAAGAATTCCAATAGAAATGACAAGACTGGAGTCAAGAATGAAACAGCCCCACTCCAAAAACATCAAGTATTGGGGAGAAGTTGTTCCACCAAAGGACAAGCACAGTGCGTTTAACAGGAAAAATGGAGATCGCTGCTGCAGAGGCAGAAGCAATAATGTATAGTACATTTGACCTGTCCCCAACTCCCTCACAGTGAATGCGCCTCCTGCCGCATTCCCATGGTCCCATAATTCTAGTTAGCACTTATTCATGTTTTTTTATAGTTGATACCATATTTTGTGCTGCACAGTGACTTCTCCTTTTTATTATTACTAGATAAGATACCAGTTTTCCTATTTTAAAATAACAATTTAGGGTTGATGTAAATGTTCTATATCTCAGTTATGGTGGTGGTTACACAGGCATTGCATTTGTCAAAACTCATGGGTACATTTTATTGTGTGTAAATTATACCTCATTAAAGGTTGATTTTAAAAAATAATGATGATGGGCCAGGCACAGCCTATCCCATGCTTATAATCCCAGCACTTTGGGAGGCCAAGGCAGGCAAATCACGAGGTCAGGAGATCGAAACTATCCTGGCTAACACGGTGAAAACCAGTCTCTACTAAAAACACAAAAAATTAGCCAGGCTTGGTGACACGCACCTGTAATCCCAGCTACTCGGGAGGCTGAGGCAGGAGAATCGCTTGAACCTGGGAGGCGGAGGTTGTAGTGAGCCAAGATCGCACCACTGCACTCCAGCCTGGGTGACAAAGTGAGACTCTGTCTCAAAAATAATAATAATAAAATAATGATGGCAGTGATGCTGATATTTATTAAACTTTTGTTGTGTAACAGGATCTGTGCCAAGCACTCTATTACATTCCCTTATTTAATGTTTACTACAATCCTGAGAATTAGATGCTGCTACCATCCCCATTTTACAGATAAGGAAACTAAAGCTTAGAGAAGTAAGATGCCTAATGTAGTTACTGATAGATCTCGGCTTAGAATTCAAATCTATCTGGCTTAAATAACTACATCCATATAAAATGTCTATAGAAATACATTTTATATGTCTAAAAACATTGTTAAATAATAATAGCCAAACACCTAAAAATTGGATGAGATCACATATGAATGACGGAGGAGCGATCTCACTATGAGCTGTATGTGATTTTCCAGGGTTTTTTGCTGGTATGTCCCAAATAATGTCAATAATTATATAAGCCTCTAATCTGCTTTAGCTTTAAATCACAGGCCCTACAATTTCTGTAGAAGCAATTGATTGAAACAGACATAAAATCCTCAATTTCCTTAAAGAAAAAAGAAAAATCTATCCTCAGAAAATCACTGGCTCATAGTTCCTTAAGGGAGGTAGCAGCACCTATTTAACTTTCTTTGGCTCAAGAAATTAGTGAAATTCCTAACATTTGTTCTACACAAGTTTTACGTGTTAGCAACACTTTTATTTTCACTTTTCATGATTTATTTCATGCTTGCCACTCTTCTACCTAATATTTACTCTTTTCCTTACTCATTTATTGAAAGTGCGTATATAACATTTACTATATACCAGATACAGTTCTAATCACTTTGAAAGTATTAACTCAATTAATACTTAGCAACCCTATTGTTATCTTATCTCCCTTTATAGGGGAGGAAAGTGAAATGAATCACCTGTAACTAACCAGTGGCAGAGCTGAGATTCTCAAAACGTAGTCTAGCTCCAGACTTAGGTTACGTTTCTAGCAGAACCCCAATGTGCTCAACTAAAGAATTTAATTTCAGGCCGGGCGCAGTGGCTCAAGCCTGTAATCCCAGCACTTTGGGAGGCCGAGACGGGCGGATCACGAGGTCAGGAGATCGAGACCATCCTGGCTAACACGGTGAAACCCCCGTCTCTACTAAAAAAAAATACAAAAAACTAGCCGGGCGAGGTGGCGGACGCCTGTAGTCCCAGCTACTCGGGAGGCTGAGGCAGGAGAATGGCTTAAACCTGGGAGGCGGAGCTTGCAGTGAGCTGAGATCCAGCCACTGCACTCCAGCCTGGGCAACAGAGCCAGACTCCGTCTCAAAAAAAAAGAATTTAATTTCTTAGGTTTTCACACAGCTGGTGGTGGCTATGTGCCACTTTTCTGACCACTGAGATACACTTGGAAGTCTACTGGCTGGGGCTTTGGAAAGGTTTGTGTGTTGTTGTTGTTTTTTAATAAAGAGACAACTGCTGACACACACCTTCTGCTTACTTCCCTTCCCTATTCTTTTTGCCTTGAATGTGGATGCAATGCACGGAGCAGCAGCAGCCATCTTACAGTCATGAGGATGAATACCACATGCTAAGGATGGCTGGATGGGAAAATAGAGGGAGCCAGGTACCTTGGTGACACCCACGAGCCACAACACCCATCTCCAGAGTACCCACCTCCTGACTACTCATCACATAGAGAGGGAAAAAGCAACCTATTTCTTTAAGCTACATTAATGGGGTTTCCTGTTACTCAAAGCCAAACACTACTCTAGTTGATATAATACATTAATTATAAAACCTATTGCTTCACCTCCTCTTAGATTTTGAGGAGCCACATTAATCCATGGTCCTTAGGTTTTAGAAAACCATAGTTTTAAGGATGATTTCTTAAACATTTAAAGATGATATCTGCATTTACAGGGTAGGAATATGTATTAAATGAGGAAAAGTATTTAAGAAAAAGGACAATGTATTGATAAAAATAAACTGTTCAAAAGCTAATATAAAACCAGAAAACTATCAAAGACAATTTCAACTGAGACCCAGAATTATCTGGGTCAATAAAAATAATTGGCCTATTCTTCTATAATTGTTCATGCTAAAATGACCAAATAAATTAGTTCACTTCAGTAACCTAAACTAAAACATTCCTATGTACTTTGCTGTCTTTCTTGCCTCCAAATCTTATACATGAGTATATGCTTCAAATGGACAATAGCATATTATAGATCCTGAGAAATCCTGTGTTAAGTAATCCTGTGAGATTTTGCTTAACCAAGTATTTCTCGTATTTCTTTGAGCACAGAATCCTGTTTTTCCCCCAAACATTACATCCCATGCATAGTGTTCTATAAAATACATTCAGGAGGGCATGGTAGCTCACACCTGTAATCCCAGCACTTTGGGAGGCTGAGGCAGGCAGATCACTTGAGGTCAGGAGTTCAAGATCAGCCTGGCTAACATAGTGAAATCCCGGCTCTATTAAAAATATAAAATTAGCTGGGCGTGGTGGTGCGTGCCTGTAATCCCAGCTACTCAGGAGGCTGAGGCAGGAGAATCGCTTGAACCTGGGAGGCGGAGGTTGCAGTGAGCTGGAATCACGCCAATGCACTCCAGTCTGGGTGACAGAATGAGACTCTGTCTCAAAAAAAAAAAAAAAAAATGCGTTCAGGAAATAAACACTAACATAGACTACAGGAATAAGGACATACAAGATAAAGCAATAATTTCTAGTCTTTTGTCATTTTAGTTATTGCAAAATAGGTAGTCTGTCATGAAGCATTAGCAAACTTTCTAAAGCAAGTGGGAACTGTCACTTCCCAACTTCAAATCCTTATTGATGGATGAGCTTTTCATCCATGGGAATTCACATTTCTTTAGATGGCTCTGGTTTTGAGATGATGCTATGGTTTTTAGTAAGTGCATATGTTTGTTGAAGGTGGCTTAGTGCCAGTGAAGAGGGCAATATTTCAATAGATAAAGTATTCTGATCTTCTTTTCTTCTATGGAGAAGCCAGGATGAAAAATCAATGCTAAAACGGATTATCTTCCATCTAAACACAGGGCAAATGGGATGCAATGTCTGTTGGGGGAGAGTGAATATTGGCAGATTTCTTTACTTCCCTGTTTTCCTTTGTATTTCTTTTCTTGAATTTCCCATCACTGTATTTCTATTTTTGACTTTAAAAAGCTAGTAGCTGTGGACTGGGCGCAGTGGCTCACACCTGTAATCCCAGCACTTTGGGAGGCCGAGGCGGGCGGATCACGAGGTCAGCAGATCGAGACCATCCTGCCTAACACGGTGAAACACCGTCTCTACTAAACATACAAAAAAATTAGCCGGGCATGGTGGCGGGCGCCTGTAGTCCCAGCTACTTGGGAGGCTGAGGCAGGAGAATGGCATGAACCTGGGAGGCAGAGCTCACAGTGAGCCAAGATCGTGCCACTGCACTCCAGCCTGGGCGACAGAGTGAGACTCAGTCTCAAAAAAAAGCTACTAGCTGTTACATTCTCAAACTAAAGCATTCTATCACTATAAAAACCAAACATTTTTAAAGATTGTTTTGCCTGAAAAGTAACAATGTGAACTACTCAACTACTCCTGTGCTTCCCAAAGCTGGTCTGATGATACAGGCCGGTCTGTAATGTCTTCTTTGATCCATAATGAAATGAGAAAAGCAATGACCATGTAAAGTTTTTCATGAAGTTTAATATATTCCATTTTAAAGAGTGCTTTTTGAGATTATATTCTTCCTACAAATTTGGCATTAATATACTTTTTTGTATTAACATATTCCTTTTATAAATAAAATGATGAGTGAAAATAGTAGCCGTGTTTTAAAAAAATACCCATTGGGGCCAGGCAGGTGGCTCGTGCCTGTAATCCCAGCACTTTGGGAAACTGAGGTGGGCAGATCACCTGAGGTCAGGAGTTTGAGACCAGACCCGTGTCTACTAAAAATACAAAAAAAAAATTAGTGCGTGGTCGCAGGTGCCTGTAATCCCAGCTACTCTGGAAGCTGAGATCAGAATATTGCTTAAACCCAGGAAGCAGAGGTTGCAGTGAGCCAAGATCGTGCCATTGCACTCCAGCCTGAGTGATGGAGCAAGACTCCATCTCAAACAAAAAAAAACAAACAAACCCCACTGGCAAAATTAATATTTGGAAGTTCTATGTCCCTCCAACTTTGTTTGTTGTTTATTTTTTATTCCAAAGTTTAGAAACCGCTTCTTAAGCCCAAGGCAGTCCTGTGTCTAGTTTGCCGTGTTCCCTGTGACTTGCAGAGTGCCTAGCAATAGTAAGCAATCAGTATAGTTGGTCAGCAAACTTTTTCTATAACAAACTTTTAGGCTTTTTAGGCCATACAGTCTTGGTTGCACCTACTCAACTCTGCTATTGAGGCAGAAAACCAGCCAAAAACAGTGCATAAAGGAATCGGCGTGGTAGCTATATTCCAGCAAAATTTATAGACGCTGAAATTTGGATTTCATATAATTCTTATGTCACAGAATAGTCTTTTTTTCCCCACCATTTTAAAATGTGATAATCATTCTTAGTTCATGGACCATACGAAAACAGATGGTAGGCTGGAATTGGCCTGTAGGCTGTAGTTTGCCCATCACTGGGCCAAATGAAAGAAAGGAGTGAGCAAGTACAGAGAAAGACCAGAAATCCAGAAATTTCAAATGTGTAGGTACCAATTCTTCTTGGTACTGAGTGCCCATGACCTCAGGAAAGCCAATTTAAGATACCAGCATAGCCTGGTTTTCCAGCTATAAATTAGGGAAAGCAATTCAAATATATTTCTTCAGGTTATTGTTGATGAGAGGTATTATAAATGACAGTGAGGAAACATGTTGCAACTAAGAAGGACCAAATAATATAACCATGACTATAAAAGAAAAAAAACTAGTAGATGTACTTACTAAACTAATTTAAAAGTTTCACTTTTCTGTTTCAAAAAAAAAAAAAAGAGAAAAACAGGAGTCCCACTGATTACTGTAGAATTATCTTTGAAATGGGCTATTCATGGAATTACAGAACCAAGGAGCTTTAGGGCTAAGAGAGATCATGAAAAACTTCCAGTTTGATCACATTGTTTTAAAGGCAGGGGAAAATACCAGGGAAAAAAGATAGTTCCCCAAGGTCACTTATTTAGAGAATGAGAATAATCTAATAAGATAAACATCTTCTGAAGACTGAATAGGAAATAAAGTCATGTAATAAAAAGATCATGGGGCTTTGAACCCTGGGTTCAACTACTGCCTTCTACAGTTAATGTTTTTGAATTTCAAGCAAGTTACTTAATTGAGTCTCCATATCTTCATCTGTAAATCAAGGACAATAATATTTTATAGAGTTATAGTTAAGAACAAGTGAAGTAATGTACACAGTAAATTATTAGGCATACAATTTAAATGCTTAATAAATGAGGATTTATATTACATGAACTTTTCAAATCTCAAAATTTACCACAGCTGCTAAAAAAAATTGAAATTATAGTTTCTAAACTGAGCTAAGAAATGAAACCCACATATTTGATGTTCTTACAAAACTAATTTTATCTGTATTCATTGAAATACTTCTTGAATTTCTATTTATATATTTCTGGAAGACAATATAGTGCTGTTTTTAAACTGGAAACCACAAACTAACACACTTTCATTGCAGGATGGAATTTGATTGCATTAAAGCTGATTTGTCACTGAAACACGCCAAAGCTCGTTCACTGTGGAGGAATCCTAGACCCTGTAATCTTTTATTTCGGTTTCTTATCTGACAATAATTTAGTAAATAAAATAAATGTAGTACTTAAAATACATAGTTTCTGCAGATCATATTGGGCCAAAAAAATACATTAAATGCCCTCATATTGTCACTTTCAAAGTAATGCTAAGAGCAAAATCTTAAACATCACAGACATAGGTTTTAACAACAGCTCTGCCACTTCATGGCTGTGTGACCTTGGACAATTTACTTAGTCTCTCTAAGCCTCAGTTTTTTTGAGTGTGAAATGTGGTTAATAATAATAGTATCTACCTCATGGGGCTGTGTGATGATGAGATGATAGGATGCACATAAAATGCTTTACTTAGACCAGTGTCTGCAATATAGTAAGTGTTCAAAAAAAAGTTAGCAAAACTAAATAACATCATATTGTTGGGAGAGGAACTTTGACAAATTCCATTTTCACAATTTTTTGTTTCTTCTGGTGGGTGTTAGATAAAACTTGAAAAGAACTGATTTTCAGAGTAATATTATAAATTATAAATAGTTGCTCATGTGAAGATAGAATTGGAGGCAGATTTCTTCCACTGTTCTATTAAGCAAGGAGGAAACCAATAACCTTGAGGGTTTCTAGGAACTGGGAACACAGGCTTAATTCAGGATTCTAAAAAAGGAACAGATGAGCTGGTTACTTTGGAGACAGTAGAATCTAGCCCTTCAGAGATACTTCCCTGCCCTCCCAATTGAAAGTAATTCCCTCTTACTTCACTAAAACATAAGTTCCCTGTTGGCAAAGCTCATGTTGGGTCTATCTGCTTCATGGCTATATCATCAGCTTCTAGAACAGTGCCTGCACGTTGCAAATTCCCAGTAACTACACAGCAAATGAATAAATGAGTGATTTTATGAATGGACAACGCTGGTATATGCTCAGTGCTTCAAATTCTCCTTAGAACTGTAAACAAAAGGTGAACTGATCTTATAGCTGTCATAAGAGGAAAAGAGAAATATGAACTCATAACCACACAGGCCCAGTACTGAAGTCTTGGACCACATGGACTCAGAGTTTCTAGGGGAAGGAACAAAGGGAATATATGGCAGTTGGGTAACCCCAGGCCAAAAAGAATAAAGAAAAAACATCTTTACAGACACATAGATGTGGAAGTACACCATCCACTGAGACCTGGGGTAAATGGGAACTTGGTGGGTTGTTTCTTACTTCAGGCATAACAATCTTTCTTCACTTGGCCTCTGGGTCTCCACCCACTCACTTTCTCTTGGGTCTCCCTTCTATCTCACTGATCCCTCTTGCTCAGTTTCCTTTTCTGATTCTTCCTCATTTTCCCAATCTCTAAATGTTAGAATACTCCAGGCCAGTTCTCAAATCTCTATCCAAACACACCTCCTAGGTGACCCCAACTTTCAATACTCCATAGCTTTGAACACCGTCAGCACACTAACAACTTCCAACATCTAGCCCAGCTTTGACCTCGCTCCCGAACTCAAACAGGTGTACACAATTGACTGCTCAACACTCTACTTGTATATCTGAATAGGCATCTCAAATTTAAAGAGAGACCAGAATTAACATCTCTCCCTCTCACCTCTGAAATCTGGATTTTTCTCCCCAAACCCCACTAAATCCATCCTTGTAGTTGTTCAAGACAAAATCTTAGAGCCACCCTTTTCCCCCCTCACAATTCATACCCAGTCATCAGCAAATCTTTTTGACTGAGTCTCCGACAGATACCTATTGCCTGACTACTTTTCCACCTATTCTGCTACCACCCTGGTTCAAGCCACCAAACATTCTTTACCTGGATTATTGCGACAGCCTCCATCTTTTACCTGGATAATTGCAACTGATCTTTAGATTTCTGCCCCTGCCACTCCCTGTGGTCAAGTCCAGGCAACTGGCTGTGATCCTTTAGAGTGAACATAGAAGATAGCATATCACTCCTCTGATCACAACCCTCCAGTGGTTTCCATCTTACCAGAGTAAAAACAAAACCATGATCTGACCCACAGATACTCTTCTCCGCTCGTGTCCTGCCCTTCTCCTTCTGCCCACTCTGCCCCAGCTACCTGGCCTTCTTGATACTCTTCAAATAAGGCATACCTACTCCTACTCTCTTCCCTCAAGCCTTCACACTTGCTGTTTTCTCTGCCTATAATTCTTTTTTCATAGATATTAACATGACATTCTTTTTCTTCCTTCAAGTCTCTATTGCAATATCATCTTTTCAGATAGGCTTCCCCTACCTTCCCCATCCAAAATAGCACACACACACACACCATTACCCTGTTTTATTTTTCACCACAATCCTTATCATGGTTGTTGGTGATGTATACTTTTTGCATGATTTATGGTTATTTTCTTCACAATAGAATGAAAACCCCATGACAGCAGGGTAAGAGAGTGGGAGTGTGCTCTTTTAGACAGAAAAGTCCTTTGTTCAGTGCTATATCCCCTGGGCCTAGAACAGTGCCTCACACATAACAAGTACTCAAAAAATTTATTGAATGAATTAATGAATAATTTTGTTTTGGTGAAATATTCTGTGTATTCCAATAGGAAAATGTAAAGTCAATAACCATTTGCTGAATGCCTTCTGCAGGGTGAATACTGTGCTTGTTCATTTCATACTCAAAATGCAGTACAAAGACTAGTTGACATTCCATATGGATTTAAAATTAATTTAGAAAATATTAGTTTGACAATTCCAGATAAGGCTTAGAAAAACTGACTATAATAAACGGTTTAAACTAGAGAAATAGGATCTTATTTTTTGGTTAGTCATTCTTCTGATCCATTGTGTCAAACTAGTATGTATTTTAGGTTCTGTAGTATTTGGTTTTGGCCTCTAGAATTAATCCTTTGGCCCAGAAAATGCAAATTAGATTACCTCCAAGTTTCTGCTGGCCACCTTCCATCTCAAGCTTAGATAACAATCTCCTTTAGCTTTTAGTATTTTAGGGAGTTTCTTTGTCACATGAAGAGAGCTATGAAGACCAAGAGGAGAGACAGACCTATAATTATGAGACGAATCATAAGCACTTAAGAAGAAACATAGATCTACAATGATAACTATTCTTTCACTCCCCAGACATTTACTGAAATCTTACTATGCTTCAGGTGCTGGTCTAGGCACTGGGGAGCCAAGGATGAACGAGACATGCCCACACCTTCAAGGAACTCACAAGGGAGTCTGAGTGACAGCCAGAGGACCTGAACTTCAGAGTGCAATGAGAGAGGATGCGCAGTGTGCTATGGGAGCCAATGCAAGGGCACTCAGCTCAGCCTGAAGAGTGCCAACAAGGCCTCCTAGAGGAACTGCACCTCAACTAAAGCTTGGGGTGAGGTATATTCCAGACAGAGGGTAGAGCATGCACAAAGCCACAGTGGTATGAATCTGTGTAAGGTGTGCAGAAAACTACAGACATTCGAGGCAGGTCACTCTAGAGGTAAAGCTGGAAGTGGAGCAGAGGGCAGGATACAGGGAACTTTATTTAGCATATTAAAGAGTGTAATAGGCAATGGAGAGCCATTGAAGCAGGGGAATGTGATTGATACATGGATATGCTTGGAGGGAGGGAGACCAGCGTTTAAATAAAAGGTGACACAGGTCTGAATTAGGGAAGGAGGAGTGAAGATGGGGGATAAGATGAGTCAAAAATCAGTGGGATTTGATGTTAGGGAGACTAGAGGGGGGAGGCAAGGACAATCCTGAAGTTTTGAACCTGGAGGGTATTACCAAGTATTAATACAAGTACAGATAGAATCAGGAAGGAAGAGGATTTCATTTTTAGGTATGTTAAACTTGAATCACTAGGGAGAAGCATTCTATTTATCCATTCAAGAACATTCAAGAACTACCTATAAAGGAACTCTACATGAATTTCCAAGTGTGAATTTGGAGGGAGAATCTAGACTTCAGAGAGTTGGGTATCATTGCCACACAGATATTGAGGAGTTAACCTATGAGGATGGTTGGCCCAGTACCTGGGACAAAGGAGGCTCTCAGTGGGTGCCTGTTGAAAAGAGTAAAGGAAGAGTTACTCTGCAAGAGTATATAAAAAGAGAAGAGCTGGAAACCAAAGATGAAACTCCAGAAACACAATGCTTCAGGGGTGGGTAAGGGAGGCAGAAAGGAAGTGGTCAGAAAGGTGGTGTCATGGGGATAAAGTGAGATAGGCATAGGAGCCAAGGACACCACCACACTTCGTCAGGTATCATAAGGGCTTGTAAAATTCTGAGCCTTCTCCCATGTTAACATTTCTTCATGAATTAATCCTAAATTGAAAGTTAAGGCCAGGTGCGGTAGCTCATACCTGTAATCCCAGCACTTTGGAGGGCCAGGGCAAGCAGATTACTTAAGCCCAGGAGTTTGAGACCAGCCTGGGCAATATGGTGAAACCCTGTCTCTACAAAAAAAATACAAAAATTAGCCAGGCATGGTGGAATGTGCCTGTAGTACCAGCTACTCAGGAGACTGAGGTGGGAGGATCACCTGAGCCCAGGGAGGTCAAGGCTGCATGAGCCATGATTACATTACTTCTCTCCAGCCTGGGTGACACAGTGAGACCCTATCTCAAAATAAAAATAAAAAATAAAAAAAGAGGCCAGGCGTGGTGGCTCATGCCTGGAATCCCAGCACTTTGGGAGGCTGAGGCGGGTGAATCACAAGGTCAGGAGTTGGAGACTAGCCTAGCCAATATGGTGAAACCCCATCTCTACTAAAAATACAAAAATTAGCCAGGCGTGGTGGCACACACCTGTAGTCCCAGCTGCTCAGGAGGCTGAGGCAGGAGAATCGCTTGAACCCAGGAGGCCGAGGTTGCAGTGAGCCAAGATCATGCCACTGCACTCCAGCCTGGGCAACAGAGCAAGACTCTGTCATAAAAAATACATAAATAAATAAGAGTTAAGTAGGTCTCTAGATGGAAAATATAAACATTTCTTTTTTCTAGAGCTTTTTAATCTTCTAATTCAAGGGTTATTTGAGCAATAGCTGCATTTCTAGTTACCAATTTTAATTCCAAGTTTATGCTGTTATGCATTTTTGTTTTAAATAATTTTGGATACTTTTTTCCTCATTTATGATGATTATTTTCTATTCTTGGTGTTAACTCCCTAAAGCTAATTTAAACCAGAGCATGCAGCTTTGTCAGTGTAAAAACAACTGAATGTCTAAGATTGGGTTATAACATTTAGAATTACATTCATGTACTGATGAGAGAGATTGTGGCTTCTGGTCAATTCTATGTGAGTGTGATGATTACTGGCTGCAAACATCTATTTTTCATTTGTTTTAATTTGATTTGTTTTTGCTTACCATACCCAATTCTGATATAAACAGTACCAAGTTTTTCTTGAAGAACCACTTCTCTCTGATTCCTAGTCCAAGTGAGTTTGGTAAAGCTGAGTCCACTGGGCTTCAGGCGAGGGCATGCAGCCCAGAGATGACCAACGAAACACTGCAAACCCATGGGCCCAGTGACTGGCTCAGGAATGAGCTTAGGACCCACTCAGAAGAAATGAGATAGAATTCTTGGACTTGTTAGAACAACCAGGCCAAAAGTACTCTTAGCTGAACTTGAAGCTGCATGGATATACACCTGGAGCTGATGTGGACCACTGGGCATCATGGGGAAAGACTCAGAATGAAGCAAACACAGAGGAAAGATGAACTGAGAGATGAAGAGAGAGAGACCAAGTACTGAAGACATTCTTTGAGATCCTGTCTCTGACCATCTCTAAGGCTAGCATATTGCCATACTCCTCAAATATGTGAGCCTATAAATGCCCTTTTTAAGGTTTGGTCCATTTTTTTTTTTTTTTAATATAGCTTTTCCACTACTTGCAACCAGTAAGTCCAGGTGATAGACATCATTTGATCTCTGTTTTCTCTGCCTCATCTACCAACAGGGACTCAAGTGTCCAAGTTCATGCTTCTTCCCAGCTAGCCTATTGTGCCTTCCACACTGTGCTCAACATTTTCAGGTCAGCCCCTTGTTACTTTCTGTATCAGGCCCACTCTGCACTACTTTGTGATCTGTGTCAGTGCTCGGTTCCTAAGCTCAATTCACTGAACTCACAGCCTAAACTGTGGACCTCACTGCTTCCCATGGATACTTCCTGTTTATTATATTCACCTAGAACAGGCTCTTTCTCCTTTGCCAATCTGTTTGTTTTAGTAAGTAGAGGCAGGACTGGCTGGAAGCCACTTCTGTCCCCAGGCTTAGAAAGCCCAGTGCTAAATTGTTGGGCCTGGCTGCCACCCAGCAGCACCGGTACATTCTGTTCAAGCTCAAGCTGTCGGTCCCGAATGTTGTACTTGCTGCTGCTTTTCCTCCCTGCCTCCCAGGACAGGTTCAGCCTGATGTTATTCCCAATCCTGTCATCTCTATTGTTGCCATGCCACCCAGGACCTTTGTTATTTCCCCTGCAGGGATCTTGGGAATTTCTGTGAAATCATACCTTAGTGGTCTAGAGCAATCTAGCTTCCAAACACGATTTCACAACCACCGCAGTGATATCCTCCCTTCTCAAATAAGATTGTTTCTCCTTTCCCTGCCTCTGGACAGGCATGATAAGTCATTCATATCTGCCAAGAGAGAAAAATAGCTATCTTCAAAATTATATAAGAGGAGAAGAATTTTTCCTTCAGCTTTCCCTGATACACACAGAAATAACAGAGGGACAGAAGCTTCTCTGAGTAAAGGTGATGACTTGATCTCCTTCCTCTGCTTTCATTATCTTTCTCTCATTCAATCAGTATAAATGGAGTAGACTTTTATGTTCTTCTCAAGCCCTGAATTGAATTGTAACCATTATTGATTCAACCAATATTTACTTGATCATCTATTACATGCTAGGCACTGTGCTAGATAATGGGTTCACAGAAGTAAATAAGACAGACATGATCCCTGCTTCATTTAGATTAGAATCTAGTGAGGGTGGAGAAAAAGCAGCAAATATGTAAATAAATAAATGAGCAAAATTTCTGACAGTTAGACATGCTATCAAGAAAATACAAGGAGAGGCCGGGCACAGTGGCTCACGCCTGTAATCCCAGCACTTTGGGAGGCTGAGGTGGGTGGATGACCTGAGGTCAGGAGTTCAAGACCAGCCTGGCCAACATGGTGAAACCCCATCTCTACTAAAACTACAAAAATTAACCAGGCATAGTGGTGGGTGCCTGTAATTCCAGCTAATCAGGAGGCTGAGGCAGGAGAATCACTTGAACCCAGGAGGCGGAGGTTGCGGTGAACTGTGATCGTGCCTCTGCACTCCAGCCTGGACAACAGGGTGAGACTCTGTCTCAAAAAAAAAAAAAAAAAAAAGGAAAAGAAAAGAAAATACAAGGAGATAATGTGTTTCTGAGTAAGAGTACTATTTTAGATACAGTGATCAGAGAAGACTATTCTGAAGAGGTAATATTTGAGATAAAACCCAGTGAAGAGAATATACAAACCACATGAAGACCCACCCAGAAGAACATTCTGGGAGGCAGCACATGCAAAGGTCCTGAGCCTGAAGCTGGCTTGATATGTTAGAGTAGGGGTTGGTAAAATATAGCCCAAGAAATAACAGAGGGACCTGGCCTGCGCTTTTTTTTTTCTTTTCTTTTTCTTTTTTTCTTTTTTTGGACAGCCCACAGCTAAGAATGATTTTTACACTTCTAAATGGATGAAAAACAAAACAATTTGTGACGTGTGAAAATTATGTGAAATTCAAATTTCAGTGACCATAAAGAATATTTTTATTGGAATATAACCATACTCATTCATTTGTTTATTTTCCATGGCTGGTTTTCATGCCTCATTGGCAGAGTTGAGTGGTTGCAAAAGAGACCATGTGGCCTGTAAAGCCTGAAATATTTACTATCTAGCCCTTTGCAGAAAAAGTGTACAGACTCCTGTGTTAGGGGAACAGGAAGAAATATCTTCCCAAGCTTGAGAGAACCCTAAGTTCCTTGAATTCCTCAGGAATTCTTGAATTCTTTTGCCTATAAATAACAGAAAATCAGTGTCCAGTTGACTTAAATAGTGTGAAGGATTAAAATAGCCATAAAGTGATAATTTTCCCATCAAGAGGTAAACGATGTCCTCTCCCCTTGAATCTCAATGGACTTTGTGACTGCTTTGACCCATAGAATATGACAGAAGTGATGCTGTGCCAGTCCAGGCTCTGGCCTTAAGAGACTGGAGGCTTGTACTTCCCGTCTCTTGGAATGCTCTCTCTGGAAGCCCCTCACCCTGGGGAGGAAGTCTGAGTACCTTGAGATGGCCATGTTGAAGAGGTCATGTGTGTGTGTTAAAGGTCCTAGCTGAGCCTACACTTCCAGCCAGCACTGCCAAGGTGCCAAATATGTGAACTCTAAAGACCAGCCCATCAGCCAACTGAATACCACTAAGGAACCTCAGTCAATGATACATGGAATAGAAGAATTACCTAAATAAGTCCTTCCTGGCTTCCTGCCCTACAAAATTGTGAAATTTAATAATATGGATGCTGTTTTAAGCCACTCCATGTTGTGGTAACTGTTTTATAGCAATAGACAACCAAAAGAAACAACACAGAAATCCTATTATCTCACATAATAAGAAACTCAGAGTACAGCAAGGGCCATCTAGAATACTGTTTTTATTTATGCATATTGCTACCGCTTTTATATAATGTCCTTGGTGCTACTTTTCACAGTTGGTTTAATTGTTAGACCGATAGCAAGATGACTTTAGTAGTCCTGGGAGTCACATTCAAACCTGACAATGTCCAGAGAGAGAAGACTATTTTTAAGAAAGAAAATGTAGGCTAATCAAGATCTACCTTGGAATTGGGAATTGGGTCACCTCCCCTGAGTCACTGGGGAAGGGATGGACACCTGATTATAATTTAGGTTCTATTAGAAAGGAAGTAGGTGAGTGGATATTGGGTCAACAATGCACTTGTCCAAAGTATCTTTCTTTCCGCCATCATTCATTAATTCATCTATTCATTCATCCAGAATAGTTTACATTTAATCATATGAATATGCTTTTTGTAACTCAAAAGTAGTCAAATAACCATAATTTCAAAAGGTTAAGCAATGTTTATCAAGCCTGTATGACAGTGGGAGGTATGGAGCTAGATGTTAGGACTATTAACACCTAATTTAATAGCAATTAAAGGTGCTAAGTTCAAGAAAGGGAAAGAACAGGACCAGCTATATAATCTGCAGAACTCAGTGAAAAATGAAAATGGAGGACCCCTGGTTCAAAAAGTATTAAGAATTTCAGGATGGTGACCAGCAGAGCATTAAACCAAGCATAGAGTCCTTCTAAGTACAGAATGACTCTACAGGTTGTATGTCCGTGAATCTGGCTCTGGGAAAGACCAGATGACCACAGAGAGAACAGGAAGGGCCCTAGTTTAGATTGAGTTGGGGGAAGAGGGTGTTAGGAAGGCCTCTCTGCGGAGGTAATATTTAGGCAAGGACCTGAAGAGTGGATAGGAATACCCAGGTAAAGAGTGGAGGAATGTAGCTTCCTAGAAGAATAGCACTCTCCCTTCTTCTCCATCCTCCAGGTTGGTTAAGAGACTTAGCATTAGCCTGTCTTTATCAGCTGTGATGAAACAAGACAAAGGTAACAGATCCTTTTCCTGTTTGTGCCAGCTCAGGCCTATTTCCCAACCCTTTTTTGTATTCCAGATCTTGGTACTTGAGTACCCTACCCATATAATCTGATCCTCCCCCTTTAATACTGTAGGTAGTCAGGACCACCCTAGAGGGGTCCCAGCCTTGCTCCTTGCTCAATGCTTAATATGCTCAAGGCTCAATATGCTCAACGGCAGATGCTTTCTAGGAAACAGCCTAACCTGCATGATCCACTTGGTGCAGGCTTGTCACAAACAGGGAAAGACCTCTCCCTGTCCTCACATTCCCTCAAACCCCAAACCATGAAATCAGCTAACACAAATTGAACCTCAAAAAATGTTATCGACAAACCCAAACCTTTCCCCTAAAATTATTGCATTCATCCATTTTGCATTGCTATAAAAGAATACCCAAGACTGTGTACTTTATAAAGAAAAGTTTATTTGGCTCATGGTTCTGCAGGCTGTACAAAAAGCATGGCATCAGCATTTGTTTCTGGTCAGGACTTTAGGAAGATTTTACTCATGGAGGAAGGTGAAAGGAGAGAAGATGAGTCATATGGTGAGAGAGGAAGCAGGCGAGATGGAGGAGAGGTGCCAGGCTTTTTAAACAACCAGCTCTCACATGAACTTATGGAGTGAGAACTCACTCATTACGGCGAGGAGGGCACCAAGCCATTCATGAGGGATTTGCCTCCGTGACCCAAACACTTCCCACTAGGCCCTACCTCCAACATTGGGGGATCACATTTCAACATGAGATTTGGAGGGGACAAATATTCAAACTGTATCATATCTTATCCCATTTTTAATTCTGCAATGTTCTTTTCCTATATCAGATCCTATGGAAATTTGATGACGTAGTGGGCCTCCAAGTTGGTTGTAAGCAGAATCAGACGAGAGGGTTATTAAAAATACAGATGCCGCAGCCCTATGCCAAACCTAGCTTCTCTATTTTTAACAAGCTCCACAGGTAATTCTGATGCACTGCCAAGCCTCTGAACTACTGCTTTAGCAGACTGGACGGAATAAGGAAAATTCCCATTTGGCTGGTGGGGGTCAGAACATTTCCTTTCTGCCACTACCTGTGGCTCCTGGGCAAACCACTTTAATTCAGTTCCTCAGTTGTCCCTTTAAGTAAAGTGATGATTCCTCCATGACATCTCTGCCCTAGAAGCTTGCTGTAGTATGAAAGTACTGATACCTTCCCATGATCTAATCCCACTTCGGGTGGCCGTGCCTCAGTTTCCTCGAGGAACTACCTGCCCCTCTCCCACCATAGGAAGGCTTTGTAGGACTGTCAGTCAAGGTGCTCTGCTGCCCCCTGGCTGCCCCCTGGGCCCAAGACCCAGTTTGGCCAACCAGATTTTCTCTCCCAGGAAATTAAATACTGAGAGAGCTGAAGCAGAGACAAAATAAATGAAGTTGATTCATCTGGTGTGGGTGACCCCAAAAATCTGTTAGTTTCTGCTTCCTAAGCTGTTGCCCTGGTTCCTATGCTTTCAGAAACCTGGTTTTGCAGCCTTTCCCTCAGATCTGTAAGCAACCCTGATAACCTTGTAATAAATTGTTTCTTTTGCTTAAGTGAGCCAGAGTTAGTTCTGTTGCTTACCACCAAAGAATTCTAACTGATTCTCACAATCAAAATCTTTGATAGAGTGTTGTATATAATAATGATGTCATAGCTTCCATTCTTATAAAGCCATTGTGAATGATTCTCTTGTAGCTAAAGTGACCATTCTATAGAAGGTCAAAAGTTTGTTTTAATAATGACATCTTTGTTCCAGTAATTCCAGACAGTGAAAATTTCTCAATAGGATAAGAGGTTATTCACTGTCCTGCTGAAATATCTTAAGTAGAAACAGGCCTTGGGTAAATACTCTTCCTCTAAACAAAGCTTATTGTTCTGGACCCAGGGAAGGAAAGGACAAGAGAAAAAAGAAAAAGGAAAAAAGTTTGGGCTCAGTTTAAACCAGCTCGCATTCAGCTATATCTGCCCTTTACATACAAATTTAATAAAAAGTTGACTCTTTATGAATTTTTTAAAGGCTGGAAATTGCATCCAAATACACATTTTAAGGGGTGACTATTGCAGAGAAAATAGCTTTAGTGATTGAACCCTTTTCTCTCATCAGCCTCTATTTTATGTCTACACCCATCTGATTGTTACAGTTTTTACCCTTTCTTATTGTTGCTGGAATCCTCACTATTTCTCATCTTTATTGGCTGTTGACAGTTATGGGCACTTCCTGTGAAGCAGGCACGATGATAGATGTTTAACACATATGACCTCATTTAATCCTTACAGCGCCCTTCAAAGCCAGTATTATTATCCCCATTTTACAGAGGGGAAGCTTGAAGCTCAGTGAGGTTAAGTAATAGGGCTAATGTGCAACATGACCAATCACTTATTACCTGTGTGTCCCTATCTGTCCCCAAGTCTTCCTTATACTGTGACCCATTGCCTGAAATTGAAAGTACCTGCTTAGTTCAAGGCATCACTGGAAAGAATATTAAATGTGGCATTGCATCTCAAAAAAAAAAAAAAATGACAACTGGACTCATTGCCCATGTCACATTCTATATTCCTGACTAGACTATAAGCTCTTTGAGAGCAAACACTATGTTTTGTCCACCACAATATTACCAGTACATGCCTAGCACAGAGGAAGTTCTCAAGAAATGCTTATAGAATCAATGAATATCCTGTAGGGTCCTCAGAATAAGGGACCATCACAAGTTTAGGAGAAAGTGTCAAGAAATCCCTTTTTGGGAAATAGAAATTCCAGGTTACCCCTAGTGAATTCAACCAACTTTGAAGTTTGGCCAAGCCTTTAAATAGCATTGGATGATTTCAAACGTGGAATCCTGGGCAGCGATTTCCCTTCCTGAAGAGCTGTTGCACCTTCTATGCATAGTCATGCTTTGGCTTGAGTTTATGAGGATCAGAAGTTTCAAAAAATCTGATTGGGAAGTATAAGCTAAAAGGCTCAAGCACCAGTCATACTTTTCCCAGGGCCAGTAAGCTTTCAGAGAGCTCAAATCCAGGTATCAAGGTCTCCATCAAGGACTGGGAACATAATGTTATTTTATCATTTTCAGAGATAATAATCAGAGATAATTTTTGGTTGACATAAGACTCACAACATATCCTTGGGTGAACTCTTTTCGTGTCTCGGTTCCTCAAATGGAAAACAGTCAAATAAGCACATATATAGTCAAAATCTCCGTCCAAATCTGTGAGGTTCCTTCAGTGGAGTCAGTCTCATTCATTCACTGCTATTTAGTTCAGAATTTGACCTTTGGATTCAGATAAACCTGAGATTAGACTTTGACTTTGACATGTATCAGCCATGTGACCTTGAGCAGAACATGGTAGCTCTCAAAGCCTTAGCAGCCTTGTCTCTTGCTGGGAAGATGGTAAATAATAATGTGTTTAATGTGCTTAAACCAGTGCCAGGCACATGCAAGGCAGTCAGTAAATAGTGACTTACAGTGATATTTCTGCTGGCTTCACTTGCACATTTCATTCAAAACAGTTGAAAAGTCCAGTGTGTTCCTAGTGTTTTAACTGGCAGGTGTGACCTGAAGTCATCCTTCAACTAAGTGGATTACTTTATCAACTTCCAAATTGTAAGCAAAATTAATCTGAACCAGGCAATGAAGTGATACAGACGTACAAATGAAACATCTGTCCTGATCTCTGCCTTGAAAACATTTTAAGACTTAAATATAAAGCATGAAATAGGTTTGATTTTGAACATAGCAAACAGATGAAACATCACTCCTTTCTTTTTTTTTTTTTTTTTTTTTTTTTTTT
>NC_037673.1:139039555-139039852 GCF_003255815.1 Theropithecus gelada | reverse complement strand
CCTGTAATCCCAGCACTTTGGGAGGCCGAGGCGGGCGGATCACGAGGTCAGGAGATCGAGACCATCCTGGCTAACACGGTGAAACCCCGTCTCTACTAAAAATGCAAAAAATTAGCCGGGCGAGGCGGCGGGCGCCTGTAGTCCCAGCTACTCGGGAGGCTGAGGCAG
Organism: Theropithecus gelada; assembly: GCF_003255815.1. NCBI lineage: Eukaryota > Metazoa > Chordata > Mammalia > Primates > Cercopithecidae > Theropithecus > Theropithecus gelada. The sequence goes on along the minus strand of NC_037673.1, from coordinate 139,039,684 downwards.
GAGAATGGCGTGAACCCGGGAGGCGGAGCTTGCAGTGAGCCGAGATCGCGCCACTGCACTCCAGCCTGGGCGACTAAGCAAGACTCTGCCTCAAAAAAAAAAAAAAAAAAAAAAAAAAAAAAAAAAGAT